>NC_056433.1:30878476-30880976 GCF_018296145.1 Oncorhynchus tshawytscha | reverse complement strand
TGTAGTGTCTTTAGTGGTAAGTGCATTCATCTTAAAATAGCTAGGTGAGACAACCACATATCACAGTCAAATATACAGGATACAAACATGATACAACATTCAGCTAATGGATATGTAGCGTTGTGCCGGAGGAAAAAATACATGTTCATACACATCTAAAATCTATTAATTAAACATCTGAGAACAGTAATATCTTATGTACCCAAAAGCCATCATTTCTGATGAAAAAACACAAATGTGAAAAATTGGTGGATGTAGATAGATATTTGGAAATAAACTCAATTGATTGTAGTACTCTCCATTACTAGGACATGTTATTCGCCCCAGCAACCCACAATAAGTGATGCACATTTGACTATACTGTACAGTACCACTTACATATTACACAAATACACACTACAGTAGGCAGGGCACTGTACTGTTTATACTAAGCCCATTTAAATTAATGAACACCCTTTTATTATGGATATTGCAGTCTTCTTTCTCTCTGTTATGACACATAGACGGAAAAAAGAGCCTGCAGAGAAGAAGGTCAGCCTTAGAAGCACAACAGACGTCTTCAACTTCAACTTATTATTCTAAATATTTTTTCAATTAAAAAAAAAAGACGTTTTTTTACGATCTGTCTTTTTTGTCTTTTGTCTTTTTCGGGGGTTACTCCTTTCCTTGTCTTTTTTTTCATTTTCTTTCATGTAATGAGTGGTGTGTATTCATGGTTGCCAAAGGGAAGCCAGGCTTCCCCAAATATTTAATCATATTTAATCATATCATATTTTCATAATTTTCAATTCGCAAGTGGCTGAATCTCAACAAAGAAATCATCAGAGTGAGGGAAACAGCACCCCTCTGTCTCAGTATGTGTAGCGCATGTATCTGATGCTGTCTGGAACAAAAGAGTACGACATGCTGTCGCTGTAGCATTTGATTGATTGATGCCAGGAAGCATTTGGCATCCCTTGATTTTTTTTTTTATTATAAAAGAATTAGCCAATCATTGTTGTGCGGAGCTCAACTGTGGGTTGTCCTGGTGGAGCAAAATGCTCCCCAAGTGGGGCCAGTTTGGATTTGGCTTCAAACCAATAAAATCACTTCGTAAGCAAAACATCATTTTCAGAAAAACGTATCTGTTTCTGGTCTTCTTGTGTTGATGACCTGCAGTAGCTTGATAAATTGTCCCTTTCCTAACCATGGATGGAGATGTGAATTAGGACTCCTGGTTTTGACTTAATTCTTTGTACAGGCCAATGATTATGCCGGCGATTTTGATCCAACTATAAGTTAATATATTGTGCCACTGGCCTGAGATGATTGAAGTTCAATATGTAGCCTAGATGTAGACTAGCAGGCTCACGCTAACTAGCTAACTAACTTAGCTGGTCCATGCGAGGAAGTGAGGCTAGCACACATTTTAGCTCGGGAGCCTTTGACAACAAACATTAAGAGCGTACTGTATGACAGAGCCAAGGACCGTTTTGCCACATGAAAGAGAGGAGGATGGCATTGTCTTTCAACTAGTCTACAAGTAGTAGGGTGAGTCAACATTTTTTGTTTTACTTGAGCACGCACACACAGAGACACACAGACACACACACACACACACACACACACACACACACACACACACACACACACAGAGAGAGAGAGAGAGAAATCCGTACCATGGACAGCCACATGATATTTAGCAACATTGATTGGACTAAATTGTTGTTGCCATCTGTTAGCTTGTTTTCAGTGTATTAAACTAAGCATATATAGCCTTGTTGATTTGATGATGTTTAAATGTTTAAGTGGAAATGGTGCTGGAATAGCTAGGGCAGTGCTCCTGTTGTCTTTGTGCTGACTTGAGGTAACTCTTCAGGGTTCTAAATCAGTAGTTGTTTAGTAAAACTGTCAAACATTATCTTGCTTGTGTCATATAACTGTTTGTTACATGCAATAATTACCGTAACATAGTAGAAAAGGACATGAACAGGGTTTACATACCCCCCCCACGCAGCAAAAACACAATAAATAAAAACAAATAAAAAAGTATCCAGTATTGTCATATGACTGGTGATCAGGAGCACCTTTCCTTTGAATATGAAATCAGGCCCATCCCTCTTGACATGTCATTTGGTCCCACTTATCAGTAAAATCTTGAGACCTCCCACTTTCTTTTCCTAGCCTCTGCTTTTCAAATGGTCTCCCTCACAGTCTTCCCCTCCCTCCCTCCCCCTCCCACCCACCCTCCCTCCCATTCATCGGAGTAAATTTTCTCAATGAGTGTGTTCTGTCTGTCGTTGGTCTTTCGCGTGCCATATCCTCTCTGCTCCTTGTCTCTTCTGCCTGGCTGAGTTCATTGTTTCCGACTGTGCCGGGTGTGAGGCAGGCATCCCGCGGTGGAATGGAAGCCTGCCTTGCTGTTTGGTACTGTGCCTGGCCAGAGCCACTGAGATAAGCTCCCTGCCCTGGGTCCAGACACGCAGACAGACCCAGGGAGGGTGGGGGGCTGTGGGTTCAA